>NW_027493306.1:357500-402713 GCF_021521415.1 Bidens hawaiensis
ATATAGAAAGATAAAAAATTATATATTTAATATATTTGAATTATATATGACGAGAAGAAGATCGTTTTTTTGGCTGATTTTACTTTACGAAAATAAGAATTCCATCTTTTATCTTGTTGATAAATAATAATGAATATAGTAAAGGGGACAGATTTTCAGTTTGATGTGAATTTTGATTCTTTAGACAATTTGATCTAATTAGATCTTATGTCAACAAAGAAAACCCCATTCGTCTAATTTTTACTTGGATTCAGATAAACTAATTAAATAAACTAATTACTTGTTTGCTCAAAATAACTGAACTGAATGTTTTAATTTTGATTCAAAGGAAAGAAAGTGTGGAGTTGAAATAACTCACTCAGAACGCTTTTTAAAGGATTAAGTGGTATGATTAAATCGTATAAGCCCTTCTGGAATAAATACTCAGCCAGTTCTGAACCGTCAGGTACTGTTTTATTCAATGTTTGTTCAATTACTTTATCGACGGTTATAACTAAATTGGCATATGAACTCAAAATCTAGTGAAAGAATTCATCCAATATTCAAACCTTCAAACATCAAACCCAGTCACAAATCATAACCAAAACCACACAAATTCCAACCAAATCAAAATCGCAAATACTAACTAACACAAATCATACCAAATCAAATTCGCAAATATTAACAACACAAATCATACCCAATCACACAATTCTAAACCAATTCCTTAGTCATACTCAAACAATTTTGACTTCACAAAGTCAAAACATCTCACTGTTACATCCGCCATTACCATTTCAAATCAAAAACTTCATATTCGATTAAACTGAAACAATTAAATCATCATTCAATCAATTAACATAATTCAAAATAATCCTCAATCCAATTCATAATCCAATTAACAAACAGTTTAACCGATTTGATCAATTCAAAAGTCCAAAACAGTTTGTACTCAGTTCAATCCATTAACACCTATAATAATCTAATTGAATGATCAATCAACAAATCAAAATTCTTGGATGCTCTAATACCACTTGAGAATCAACTAACAACAGTGGATTGATTCAACTACGCTCGGATCTAGTTCTATGATAGAGTTAAATTGATCGATTAGGGTTATGTGTGTGCACGGTGTGTTTTCTGGAATCAAATTGACAGAGTTTAGACGTGTATATCATAAAATAACTGAATTTGTTAGTTAGATCATAACTTATAGGGTATTGTTTAGAACATGGTCCATTTGCCAACTTTCCTAAGTGAATGGAATCTACGTTAAATGAATGGCCCATGCACTTACACACAAGTGTATGGCCTTCACAAAACTACTCATACGCTGGCATTTCAGCATTTGGACACCCAGAACCAACACTCCATTAGCCGACAAACAGAATAAGACCAAACAAAATAACAATGTACGTATCAACATGTTTTAACATGTAATACCCCAAGCACGGTGCCCTACGTTGGGTGTTGGATTTACTCATAAACATAGTGTGACATTCGTCAATTTTGGGTTTCGATTCATTTTCATTTTGTAATTGTTTATCATGTAAACAAACCTATTTTGTAAACCGAAACCCTCTACATAATCAAAATGATGGATTTTATGTTACAATATTGTTTTACACTTGTTGGGTCTCAAAAACATCCTTTTCGGTCCTTAATACGCGTTAAAAACACTTAAAACCAACTCCGGGGGCCATTTCTGCCATTTATGAAAGTGTTGTAAGTAGCTGGCCACCACCCCATCGCCCTATTCGATGGGGGAGACCCCAAGGGGTCGTGGCGCGACGCCTAGCAGACTAGACCGCAGATGTAAGTCCCGAATCTGGATCACTACAATATGATATCAACCAAACGAGTATTGGTGCGGAATACCAATCCTCGGTGATTCAAGAACACGAATAATAACAAGTAAACGAACACAGAATTGCTTCAAAACACACGTATATATATTGAATACGTCGGGTACTTAAGCACTTACAATGCTTGATAATAATCAGAATGAACAACCATAACCCTATACATCACACCTCTATATATAGGGAAATCAACCAAAGGCCGGCCCAAACAACACCAAGCCCACCGAGAACACATATGTGTTCTCGGTTTACATGTGCACCCAAAACCCAAGCCCAAACACTAATAAATAAGCTCAAACCATAAAACTAGGCCCAGCAATCTCCCCCCTTGGTTTGTAGCTTTACTCGTCTTCCAGGTAATCAACATCTGCATCCTTCAATCCTCCAGCCCAAAACTTGTTATTGATGATCGATGCTACCATGCTTGTGTATTCTTTGGCGGTTGTTTTGAAAATTCCATCAGCAACAATCTGATGCGTGCTGAGTGTCTTGATATCTTTCTCATGAAATTTCAACAAGTCCTTAGGGTCAACAAAGTGATATTGACCTTTCCCTTTTTGTAGTTTGACAATAGCTGTGGCAGTCAAAGGATCGTAGAACCAGAATCTCATGTTATCCAATGTACCATCGGGAATAGCATCTGGTACTGGAATGTAAGTGGCTTTCTTTGTGGGAGGCCACATTACGTTTACCATAGTCTTCCCAGTTCTTGGATCCAGGACTCCCTTGGCTTTCTTCAAGAAAGAATCGGCAGTAGGCATATGTTGAAAGCCTCTATCAACCCGACGCTTCAGAAAATTGAAAAAATCTGTTCCTCTTTTGTCATTTGTCGGATTGGAGAATGGAGCATTTATTAAATCACTCAAATCAACCTTGGTCCAAGAACTAAAGTCCTTCATCCTTTTATAATATTCCATTGTCCCTGAATTTCTCTTAACCCACCACATGTTCTTATTTGCATCAAAAACCCCAGGATAAGACTCCAGATCGATCACCATATTTATCAGAAAAACCCTTTTGAAGCGTAACAACATATCTCTCTGGATGATCCGAAGACACAACATTCTGATCGGAGTTCTTCATTACTAGAAGTTTCTTCTTTCCTTTTTCAAGCAGTTTCTTCTTAATTCTGTCAGACATTTCCTTTGTGACCGATGGTGCATTCAAATACTGGTTTAAAGACTCCGTTTCTTCTTGTCGACTGACCCCAGTGTTATCATCTGGATGAACATTAGAATCTTTGACTTGATCAGTAGTTGGAGTTTGATATGCTATATCTTCGTTACATTTGAACTCATCTCCAAATTTCTGAACCAGCTTTTGTTGAAGATCGAGATACATAGCTGTCAAACCTCCCATGCCAGACTGCAACTCTCTAATCTTGGAGTCTTTATCCGAGTTGCTAGTCTCAAGTTCCTGGATACGGATGTCTTTAATCACTGAATCCTATTCGAGTTCAAAGACTCGACGTTGTAGTGCCTGGACATCCTTTGGAGCATTTACGAGAACCACTCCTTTTACCTTGTTCTGAAGATAGGTTTCCTGCATGGCCAGAATTTGAGCAACCTTTTCAGAAACACCAGAACTTGACTGACCTTGATCAAATTGGACGGCTGAACCAGAGGGAATATCTTCAGTGTGCGGAATCTCTGCTTCAAAATCAAAATCATCACCAAAATCACTGGACAACAGCTCCATAAAAGTTGGTTCAGCAGTAGATGCAACTAGTTCAGTTTGCGATTATGGGGCATATGATTCTGGTTGATCGGTGTTTTGTTAAGGTCTGGCTGTTGATTCTTGTGCTGGTGCGAGTGTTGGTGTTGGTGTAGATGTGGTTGATTCAACTTCATGAGCCAACTCGCTAGATCTCGAATCATCCCTTTTTCGTTTGCGATGGACGAGATCAGCAGTTGATTCTTCAATATAATCTTCCTCAGTGTCTTCAGTAGCTGTCAGAGGAGGCTTCTGAGCAGTTGACTGAAATAGGACTTTAGCAGCTTCGAGGGCTCTTAATTTTTCATCATTTGTAAGAGTACTTGGCTGACAGTGCTCTTCATCATCTTCCTCATCATCTGAAATCTCAAACGTCGCAGCACGTGGTTGGGTGGGTGCCACATGCTCGTCAGCAACTTGAGCCACGACAGGCTCAGCTTCGGTCTCAGTGAAATGACCGAATTTTACCAGGGGTGACAATCCCCTATACGTCACTTTAGCTCCCTTTCTTGATTGCTTCATCAACCAAAAGGAATTGGGTCCCATAGACTTCATATCCAAGGTCTCAACAGTTTTAACCAAATCGGTGTAATGAAGGTCAAAGATCATCTGGAAAAACCTTGGGTACATCAAAAACATATCCTTCTTCTTTTCCCTGAGATTGCTCATCATTTCATTGAAGACGAATTTTGAATAGTTGTAATTCCAACCCATGATCAGAGCAGCAACGGCAGACATTTGAGTGTGACTAATCTCATCTGAACCCCCTTTTCTTCCTGGGATGCATGTAAAGAACGTGTGCAATAGATATCTCCAGTAGGGGTGAAACAACTTCTTGATTGTCGGTGGATAAGTGCCTTCATACCCCATTCTAGTAAATACTTCAGTAACCTCGGCTGTAGAATACTCTGTTGGGTAGTCTGGTTGATCCCCAAATAGAAGTACCTTTCTGATAATGGAATCAGTAAAGGTAACAGGCTTCATCTGTATCTTGGAGTCGATTGAAATCCCTACATTTGCCCTTGAGAACTGATCTTTGCGTTCTTCCAGAAATCAGTGACCATCTTCTTGCAAATGACAGGATTCTCACGAAGAGCATGAGAGATCCTGCAAGTGTTGAGTCCAACAATCATCTACTTGAACTCCTTGTGAGCCAGTGGCGGGTCATATAGGTGACCAGCTATATTGTGAGTATCTACAAACTTTAACGGATTTTGATCAGCCGTATCTGTGCCAAACATAACAAGTTAGAGACCAGTAATGGGCGTTTGAACCATAAATTAAGATACAATTTGATTATTATGCATGGTGGGCTCAAATGAGCTTTTGTGGCAGTCCAGGTTACGTTGGAGTGGCCCAATAGTGTACCACAATGAGAATCTGGGCCCAAGCAGTGAGAATTTGGGCAAGGCAGGGGGGATCTCGGTCAAGTAAGGGGTTTTCGGTCAACATAAATCAACGAAAAACAACCGAGAACAAGGGTTCTAGGTCACTACAATTTTACCGAGAACAGACGGGTTTTCTGTCAATAGGTGACCGAGAACGATATATGATAATCTATGGGAGTTCTCGGTCAACATAAGTCAAACCGAGAACTCCTTGCCAGCTGGGCAGAGAACCCCTTTGGATTCCACCTTGGAACCTGTGTCATCATCTTCAACCTACCGAGATCCCCCAAAAACCTTCATTAAACCTGCAAATAATCTACAAGTACTCAACCGAAAACCCATAATCAACACTAAGAATTCCACCGAAAATCCCAAATAGTCAATAATCCACTTTTGATTTATCTAATCGAGTTACGATAGCCTTATCCAACACACTGCAATTACATGAATCCCAAATATCATTCTTTTTTGGTACCTGCTTAGTCAAAGATGAACACTTTAAATGGTGATAAGCAAAAGAGATTAAGATTTCGGCAAAGATGATAGAAGAAGACGATCTCGGCTGAGAGGGTTTGGGGTTTTAAAGGAGTTATTAAAGAAAATAATTCCTTTCAAGAGTACATATACTCAGATCAGATGGGTCGAAAACCCATCAGTGGGTTTAACACAAGCCGAAAACCAAAACAGCCTAATATTTTCAAAACTTTGAAAAATAGCCCAAAACATTCAAAACAGCCCAATATAAGAATCATGACCCATTTGGAAGGTCCAAAACTTTCAAAGCCCAAGTTTAATGAAATGGTTTATACAAACGTTTCGAGGAGAGTAATTTCGAGGAAAAACAATATAAGACATGACAAACAAAGTAAACAAAATAAAAATAATAAAATAAAAATTATCTTCACCAGAAAACAACTCCCTTTATTTTTAACAGCGGGATCAAATTTCAGTTCTTCATAAAACTTCTGCCCTTTTATGAAAGATCCGAACATGGAATCATATTGTTTAAGAGGCTGTCACAAGGATTCATGTTCAGCATTATTATAACATCTAAGAGACAGATTGATAGCGTGTATCCCATACGTAGCATGATCTTTCATCGCATCAGTGATATGATTAAGGTTCAGTTAGGCATAAAACTTAAATGGACATCACTCATGGACCTGTGATGCCTCCTATCTCTTCTCAAAGCATATTTGGCTTTCCCCAGATCACCCCAATTTGACTCCAACCCCCTAGTGATTGATCAAAAGAATTTTATACAAAGAAGGCTTACTTTTAAGGTTAAACGTTGGACTTGGTGCCACTAAACTGACAAGCCTTTCATTCGAGACATGACAGGACTTACTTGTGTGCCCCCATCTCTGTAGTTCTAGTTTGACCCTTTAAGCCTTGTTTTTTTTTTTAAAAAATACATTAATAGCCTTAATAGAATGAAGTAAACTCAATCAATTTTTTTTAATAATAATAGTAATAGCAATAGCTTGAATATACAATATTTTTGGTGATCAAGACTCTAACGGGCTCGTGTATGACTGGGTAATTGCTTTTCTGTCTATCATTCGGAGAGATATATCTGGAGACATGCACCTGTCTTCAAAATGACTCTCCACATTGAGTTTAGCAAATTTAGTTTATATCACTTTAACTTTTACGCATCGTTGAAAGTACCATACACATCAATGACTGTTCTTGAGCCTTTTAAGCCTAATAACTTCACCCGTTAGGCACACCGAAACAATATATCTATCATTTTCCAAAGGTTGGATCAATTTCCATTTGAAAATTTTTGGAGCTTCTAAAAAGCTATTAACTGAATAGTAATATCTCTTCCCATGAGAGTTAAGTAAAACACACGTGTTAAGCATTCAGTCACCCCGGTTACTTTAAGCTTTCAGGTTAATGGCTATCCATTGTAACCACAAGTGGTTAACCGGACCAAACATGCATGAAAACACATGTTCTTCCAACTCAGATTTACCGACATAATTTTAAGTGAAAGAGCACGATACACAAAAACATATCATAAACGCCCCGGGTTCTTTCAGTCATTAGGTAAATGGCTAACCTGTGAAACTACAAGTAGAATACCGGACCAACCATATACAAGTATATGTCCTTCCAACTTGAGCAACCGACATAATTTTAAGCGAGAATGAATCTTGAAAAACTCAATTTTTTTAATAAATACAACGCACACACACTATTTTTGACATTTTGATTTTTCAACGCACACACACTATTTTTGTATTTTTGATTTTTCTCCACCTAAATTTGTGCAAAAACTAAACAAAAGTACAAATTTATCCCCAAAAAGACTCAATCCTCGAAACGTAGCATTCTTGAATTCCGTTCTATCGTCACACCTGATTCCTTTCAGCTTTAGGTTTAGTTGGTTCTCCATTAATACCACAAACTTCTTGATCAGATCAGCAGTTTCGCTCTTATTTGACAAGAAAAATACCCATGTAAAACATGAGTAGTCATCAGTAATAACTAAACAATAAGAACTGCGAGACAAGCTTAACGCATGAACTGGCCCAAAGAGGTCCATATGAAGTAACTGAAAAACTGACGAGATGGTATTAATTACCTTAGGCTTATGAGATTTTTGATGATGTTTTCCCAAGGCGCAAGCCACACATATTTCAACAGTCATAAAATCTTTGATAGGTAAACCACGCACTAAATTGTTTTTAGCAAGACGATTTAGATTTTTAATATTAGCATGACCAAGCCGACGATGCCAAAGCATCACATTATGTTCCGACACTTTTGAAAACAAGCATGTAATTTCGTCGGGAACATTTTGGTTCATGTCGATCACATAAGCATTATATTTTTGTTGTGATCGAACAAGAATCTAGTCTTCTAGTATGATTATACCTGGTTTAAGAATTAAGCACTCCTTTTTAGTAAAATGAGTGGAAAAATCTTTGTCACAAATTTGCGACACACTTAAAAGACTGTGCTTCAATTCTGGAACAAAATTAACATTTTCAAACTTCAACACACCGTTACTTGCAGTACCCTTTTGAGTGATTTTTCCTTTCTCTCCTCCCGCAAAGGACACATACACACCATTAAATGTTTGAATGTCGTGTAGCTGGGTGATGTCTCCTGTCATGTGCCTGGAACAGCCACTATCAACATACCAAGGTCTGATGATATTCCTCCATAGCTATCCCTGCACAAAATGCGGGGTTAGTTAGTTTTTTGGTACCCAGTCCATAGTTTTTTGGTACCCAGTCCATAGCTGACCCTGACTCATCAAATTTTGTCACAGACTGCCATGTCATATCCTTTTGATCATCAAAAATAGAATGATCAGATGCTTTCGCCGGAGATTTAGGCAACCATTTATGTCTAGAAGATTTAGAATTATAAGTACGAATGGTTGTTATGATCTCCGGTGCCTTAGACGTAGAATTATTAGATGAAACCGTTTTCTTCTCCTGTTTAGGTCTAGTGTTAGTGTTTATATGTGATTTTAAACTTGAAACACCTTTACTAACCCTTCTTTTGATCATGTTGGGTTTGGTTTGATGAGGACTAAACCTGCCAGATTTGTTTCGATTCCAATCATCGTCAAAGGAACTAGCCGAATAATGTCTAAACCCTTGCCTATATGCATCATGAGGCACATACGGCATATTCCTTTGATAAAATTTGTAGTATGGAATGTACAGACGATGTGGACAATTTCTGGCAATATGACCAGGAGTGCCACAGTTAAAACATGTCTGGCGTTTTATGAAAAATTCATTCTGGGCAGCTCCTTGTCTAGACTGGTTGTGTGGACCAGTCTGTTTAGATTTGCGAGAATTCACATTTTGCCTTTTGAACTTATCACCTTGGTTGTCATTGGAGCATCCCTCCTTGTCAAACTTAGGTGCAACATATTTTTCTGACGTTTTTGAATTTTTTGAAATTTTGTTTTTTATTAGAAATCACATTATTTGAATATAAAGTTTCAACCGAATCAATCACACAAGTATCCTTGCTCTTTAAAACAGAGCCCACACAAACAGTCGGAATAACATAATTCAAAACGGGAAGTTCTAAAGAAACATTTGAAATAAAATTATTATCAAAATCAAAACAAGGGTAGTCATCCTCATCAGTCCACTCCTTCACAATTAATTTTTTTGCACATGAAGTAGACACGTTAGAATCGTTCAGATTTGAATTAGATGAACTGGCATTTGTAGAACCAGTCCCTTCACCTTTATTTTGTTTACCGTATTTCAAATCCTTTGTCTTTTCTTCCTGTTCTTTTGTAACAGGAGTAGGAACATAGTTGTGGTTGTACGGTGGGGGAATTTGACTGAATCCTATCCCCTCACCTTCATTTTCTTTCCACCACAACTGGTTCTCAATCATTGAGTTAACAACTTTACTGGACCCCTCGAATTTCTTAAAATCAAGTTCAGCCTTTTCAAACTTGCTAGTCAAATTTAAAATTTCGAATTTGGCGGCTTCCAGTTTAGCAGTCAACTCAGCGATTTCTTGTTTAGCATCAAGATAGTGACAGCTTTTAAAACTAAAATCAGACTTAAGTTTCTTAACATCTTTGTTGAGAGATTCAATTTTATCTAAAAATCCCTTTTCATTTTTCTTAAGTTTAAAACTCTCTGATTTTATTCTTTCCATATCTCTAATTAGATTGTCATTATGAAGTTGATACATCTCAATTTTCTCACCACAATTCAAAGAACATGGTTCAAAACGTACCTCAGATGAATTCGGAGAAGTGAACGCCATGTATGCAAACTGGAGCTCTTTAACCTTCTCCTCAGCAGTGTTTTCCTCTTCAGATTCCTCAACTGTTGCGAAATTAGCAGTTTGATTTCCAATATTCAGCGCAACCATCTGTCCTTCCCATGAGAACGTTTGAGCAACCATACCTCTTTCCCCATTACTTGAACTACCTCCAGCTTCACCCCGAGCATTTCCAGCTGGAATCAGGGCCCTTTCCGTATTCCCTTCTTTAGCCGGATTGGTGCATTCATGAGCAAAGTGACCTGGCTCGTGACAGTTGTAACACCTGAGAGTCTCCTTGTTAAAACCCACTTTTTGATTATTTGGCATGTTCCAGTTACTTCTACCCATCCTTTTGGTAAACTTCTTAGCACGGAAGACCACCATGGCAATTTGCCACGAGATGTCCATTTCTTCAACATCATTAGGATGAATCTGATCAAATTCAGTAGCAGCCATGGGTTGGACCAAATCTCCAGCCAGAAACCATGGTAACAATTCATAAATCCTGCCATTAATGCAATATTTTCTTGAGTTTCTTTAGGTATGGTAGGAATCCGGCTGGGGTTTACACTGGAAGTGGTTTTGCCAGAGTCACTAACCGACTGACCAGATTCGGTAAAAAATACTGGAGCTGGATTAGGTGAATTTGATGACGATGATTGACCAAGGGTGGACGAGAACATCTGAAAGTTTCCCGGTGGTGGTAGTTGAGAGGGCTTATATAGTGAGAAACTATCTTGAGACATGAGGGCACTGTTAGAAGTAACGTTATATCCAGCAGCGCTATAAGAGCTAGCATGATTTATTGACCGCTGTTTATCATCCATATCGCAGGCCTTAATAGTTGCAATCATCTCAGTCATGCTCATTCTGTTAAGGTCTTTGGTCTTTTTAATGACTGCAACATGCATCTCTGAGGTTTGTAGAAAGATTCCGGCAGTTCTCATCTCAGTAACAAGGGATATAAACCTTTGAAGCTGAGATTCCAGTGTCTCTCCCAGAACGTGATTAAACATATTAAATTTCTGACGCAGCAGATCTTGACGACTTCTTTTCATATCCTCATTTCCCTCATAAACTTCTATCAGCGCGGCCCACAACTCTTTAGCCGATCGGAGTTCTCTAAACTGAAGTGCAATCTCGGGTATGAGTGCCATAGTTAGAGTTGAAAGAGCTTTCTCATATTCTTTGACCTTTTCAAAATCAGCATCATCATATTGAGAAACTGGTTTTATAAGGACCTCGGTTGATCCATCCCTTTGGTAGGTGATTATTTGAGGTCCTCTCACAATGCTTTTCCAAATTTTTGGGTCTTTCATTTTGGCATAGTGCTCAAAATGAAATTTCCATTCATTGAAACCTTCAGGGGATAATAAACGAGGTACACGGGTAGCAGTACCCATGATTGAATCAAGTTCTTGGTGAAGTGACGAGTTGGTTGAGTTGCTACCATTTGTTAACTGGGCTATTTCAAAACTGTTACTGATTTATTTTAAGTCCAATTAAAATATAAGTCCAATTGGCAAATCCCAAACTAACAGTCTGGGTTGAATACACTAAGATACGTAAACCGAGAACCAATATGGTTGACTAATTCTTTGACCGAGAACAATCTGAACGAGATTGGTATAGTTGACCGAAATCAATTAACCGAAAACAACGTTGACCAGTTGTTTGACCGAAAACCAGGTATGTTGACCAAATCAATTGACCGAGAAAACTATTTGGCCGAAAACTGATCTTGACTGAAAACTATGCTAGCCGAGAACAGAGTGAAGCCGAGAACTAAGAGCAGCCGAAAGCTACACTTAGCCAGGAGCTGGTTTTGGCCGAGATCCTTAAACCTTCCAGATTTTGATGTAACAAACTTTCGTAAATTAGGGAATGATGATATGTTTCCAAGACAACCCAATCTTTACCCAAAAATAACTCAGCCTTCACTTCCGATCAACTGTTCGCCGGAAAAACTCCTACACCACCAAAAACAATAAGATCTTGAATCCGTTGATATCACAATAACGAGCCTGAATTCGTCAAAGGCTCTGATACCAATTGTAAGTCTCGAATCTGGATCACTACAATATGATATCAACCAAATGAGTATTGGTGCGGAATACCAATCCTCGGTGATTCAAGAACACGAATAATAACAAGTAAACGAACACGGAATTGCTTCAAAACACACATATATATATTGAATACGTCGGGTGCTTAAGCACTTACAATGCTTGATAATAATCAGAATGAACAACCATAATCCTATACATCACACCACTATATATAGGGAAATCAACCAAAGGCTGGCCCAAACAACACCAAGCCCAACGAGAACACATAAGTGTTCTCGGTTTACATGTGCACCCAAAACCCAAGCCCAAACACTAAAAATAAGCTCAAACCATAAAACTAGGCCCAACATCAGACTTTATGCTTTCTTTTTTGTTTCTTTATCCAAAACTTGGTCTGGTCTACTCGAAACCGCTCAGCAAACACCGCAGCGTTCGGGATTACTTAGCTACCATCAGTATACATATGATTACACTCTCTCGGACGTAACTTAGGTCCGGCTCATCGTGGCGAAGGCTTATAACCAGGTGTGGCACGGTGTGCCCACCGTCTTCCACACATGTAATGATCCAATCAAACGTACACGACAGCCTGAGGGCCAATGATTACTTTTGTTCATAATGTTTTAGAGATACGTAATCTCATGTAATCAATTTATTTGACTCGATTAATACAAGTTTATAAAAGTTGGGCGTATTCACCTTTTCAAAGTTCAGCTTCACTTCACTGACCAGTTATCCTTTCTTTAGCTATCCCGGACCTATAGTACAAGTATAACCTTTTATTATTACCAAATCTTTAATCTGGCTTAAGACCTTTAGTATTTTTTGTATAATCTTTACCTCGATTATATTTTCTTTTTAAACCTTTAGTTTAAAATACATTTCTTTCTTTTACAAGTTTAAAACCATTAGTTTAACTTGTTTTACTTTTCTAAACACTATGTTTCTTCTCCTTGAAGAAACGTACACTTTATTTTATTTATTAATTAAGATACTCAAATAATAATATCAATAACAAAGATATATCTTACATCACATATATCTTTATATATATATTCTTCTTTGTTATGTTTTCCTTTGATTGTGTTCGAGGTATCGAGTGTACCCTCGACTAGGGTTTTAAGCCTTTTAATATTTAATTAATATTTTATTCGGACATTATCCCTACCTTGGTTAGCTTATTAGTTCCTAGGCACTCGAGCAGCACTTCGACGCCTTTACGTTTCTTAAACTTCCCATAATCAACCCTTTCTTTGGCACGCGAATCGAGGCACATCGATCTTCAATTCTTGCCGGCACGCACTTCGAGGAGTGTCTTTGGGTCGTCTCGGGTCGGCACACACTTAAAGACATCATCGTTGGAATCGGAACGGTTTACGAGATAACGTCGGTTTTATGGCACGGATTACGAGGATATCGACACGATTATCAAGATAGTGAGAGAGAGATATTTTTAGAGAGAGAAAGTGTTATATGTTTGGTGTGAGTGTGAATGAGGTCTGGACCCCTCAATTTATAGGTTGACTCAGGTCCTCATCGCGATACGCGATGGGCTAACGAGCAGCTGTCGTGTATCGCGACGTAGCTCTGATAATTTATCAGTAGGCTTTCCACGTGGCTGCCGTCGTGTCACGTGGGGAAACGTGCCGGGACACTTGTCTTGCTGACAGATCACGTCATCGCGATAGGCGATGACGTTGGGTCTTGAGCGTCGCGTATCGCGATAAGGCAAGAAAACAGAATTTTTATTTTTAGTCCTTGGACTTTGAAACTTGGCATTTTTTATCCGAAAATTCATGATGTTACAATACATACACACACACGCGCGCGCGCGCGCACACACGCATACATCCATACATACATACATTCATACATACATTCTTTCATACTTTGATACTACATACATAACTATCTCTACCATCTCAGATATTATTAGGGTCTGGTCCCTACCTTCTTAGATATTATTAGGGTCTGGTCCGATCGTCTCATATATTATTAGGGCAAGGTCACTACCATCTCAGATATTATTAGAGTCTGGTCCCTACCATCTCAGATATTATTATTGCTATTTGAATTTATGTTATTATTATTAGAGTATGGATGCTACGATGTTGTCTTCCCAATTGTTATTATTATTATTATTATTATTATTATTATTATTATTATTTCTTTAGCGTATTATTAACACATTTTTTATTATTATTAATATTACTTTCACTTAAGATTATACCCCATAAATCCAACTTCGTTAAATCGGAGTTCAAACCGTTCATCTTCGTTTATGAAAGGACCCGACTTTTTTTTGTTAGATCTAAAAGATTACTAAACGAGTCAAAATTAAATGAACGAGTTGGATCTTGAAACGTACCTAGAATCGATTTTAGACCTTGAACGTCTTACTTTTTTATTGAATCGGAATGGACTTGTTCTTGCAATAATTCTTGGATTCAATTGTTTATTTTGAGTGTGTGTGTTTTGAAAATGGAAAGTGGCTAGGGTTTAAGGGTTTGAGGTACATATATACCCCCAAGCCCATGGACCTTAGGCCCATTAGCACACTAAGTCCATATTTATTTTAAGTCCATCAATTTTAAGTATACCATCTTTTATATTATTTTATTATTTAATTAACGACAATTAAACATACTTTAATTAAATAACAAAACTTCTTTATTTTTATTTTTAAACGTCGGATGTTACAAGTTTACCCCTCTTAAAAGAGGTTTTGTCCCCAAAACATAACTATCACTCAAACAGCTGTGGGTAGAACTTCCTCATTTCATCCTCTACTTCCCAAGTAGCATCAGATCCCTTACGATGCTTCCATATCACTTTGACTAAAGGAATGACCTTACGATGAAGGCGCTTCTTCTTGTCGGTCAACTATTCCTATGGGTTGTTCGATATTCATTATCCTCGATATCCTCTAATAGCACGAAAGATGTGTCATCAATAGAAAATTCCTTAGGTTTTCTCAAGTGAGAAAAATGAAAGGTAGAGTGAATTCCTTTTAACTCATCGGGTAAATCAAGCTTATAAGCCACTTACACGATCTATGATCTTGAACGGTCCAATGTACCTCAGACTCAACTTTCCTCTTTTTTTTAACGTATAATTTCCTTCCAAGGCGAGACCTTGAGCATCACATTGCCACCAATGTGAAACTCGACTGGTCGTTCGTCGCTTATCAGCATATGACTTCTGTTGGTCTTGAGCAACTTTCATTCTCGCCTTGACCTGATCAAACCTTGAAGAGATTTCTTGCACAACTTCTAAACTTCCAATCTATTTCTGGCCAATATCTCCCCAAACATATAGGAGTTCTACAACGTCTACCATATAACATCTCAAACGATGGCATACCAATATTTGAATGGTAACTATTGCTGTAAGAGAATTCTGCAAGATGCAAGTGATCATCAAACATCCTCTAAAGTTTAACACGCAAGCACACAACATATCCTCAAGGTATTGGATAGTCCTTTCAGATTGCCCATATGTTTGAGGATGATGTGTTGTACTGATGTTCACTCTCGTTCCCATAGCTTCATGGAACACTAAGTCCATATTTATTTTATATTCATCTATTTTAAGCCTACCATCCTTTACATTTTTTTATTATAGTTGGACTTGTACTAGCATGGAATAAAGTCCTAGGAAGATCGAAACGCGAAATGGAGCTGAATAGTAAAAAGGATATAAAATTTTAATTTTGGAGTGGTTCGCAACACGCGAGCGGTTGAAGACCAATCCTTTGCGACACACAAAGGAACTGGAAACCCAGACCAACTAGTTTGTCATTCGAGGTACGCAAAGAACTGTGGAGAAGGCCTTCGCGACACACAAAGGACCTAAAATTCGTGAAAAAAAAATTATATCGATTCATATTTTCTGTTTTACGAATCTTCATAAATTATCACGCATGCTAGTCATTTCTAGGAGACAATAGCCGATTTCCAGAGCTTCCAATCTATATGAGATCAACCCTTTTGGCCTTTTACTCAATAATCGAAGATTTAACGAAGATAGTGAGCAGCTAGTCTCCTTTGAGTCATTCCCGGGGTGTAGAGTATTGTATGGTTTTAGATTCTTTCATGTTTATTACTAAACTTTATGTGTTTTTTCATTGATGAACTATGCTACTTAATGATTAGTATTGTCGAGCAAACATTTGGTTTAGTTTTATTTCAATATGTATGCTTAGTTTGTCAATTGCGGTGATACTTGTTTGAGTATGGTTTGTAGATTTTTTAATAAAGCATACGGTTGCCCTTAATTGATTCATGATGTGAAGGGACCTTTGGTCACCAGTTACGTGTGTGTACGATTGTTGATGCCTACGATTAGGAGTTTTTCAGGTAAACCGTATTAGTCAGTTGATAATTTTAATAAATAATATGAAAGAGATTATTGATTACATGCTTGAACCTTGGGTGTGACTCAGTGACGGACCCAAGAATTTTTTTCATAGGGGTCGGAAGTTCGGGCCATCAAGTTTCATATAAACATCCAATGGCGAACTTAGGAACATGTTATATATATGTTTTTATGTGTTTATAAATGTTTTTTCTCTGTTCGGGTTAGGGTGGATCAGATAGGGCCACATATAACCAAATTTTAACATAAATACATACCTAGATTACATCCAGTTTGACGAACCAAGGCAACAAGGCCCAATCCGAAGCGCAAAAGCGTACCTATTTACGTATACGATTAAATAAAAATATGTATAAAAAACATAATCTAAACATCTCTAACAATCGTGTTTCGTGTGTGTTTTTAGCTAAGTATATTTTAAACTCCACGTATAATATATATATATATATATATATATATATATATATATATATATATATATATATATATAGGAGTTCATGTGAGAAGTCATATTAGTGTGAGAAGTTGGAGAAATAATTTAAGCCAATCAGATTTTTTCTTTTTCTTTTCTCATTTAATAAATGTAGGGTCATATTAGTAAACATCATAATTTCTTTATATGGCAAGTATTAATGGATTTTTAAAGTTTCAAATGATCAAAACAATTATTTTACTTCCTATATATGTTTGTTCATTTTAATGTCAATAACGAATGCATGATTCAATTATGTATAGTTGATCACATAAGTATTATTATTATTATTATTATTATTCACCTAGGAATATTCGTCAATGATTCTTATTTATTCCTTCCAATAAAGGTGTAAAACCTTATTATTATTATTATTAATATTATTATTATTATTATTAGACAGAATTACAGAAATTTTCCTTTATGTTTACCCCAAATTTCACTGGTGGTCCTTTATATTTCAAATTGATGTTTATTATCCTTTATGTTTTAAAAAGTAACACCTTTTTGTCCTTTAGGCCTAACCCAGTTAAAAAATCCCGTTAAGTCCTGTCACGTGCTTCTCACGTGGGGGTATTTTCATCATTTCATGTCCTCTATGATTTACCCCCATTAAAAACCCAATTCCACCCCGATCGTTCCTAATTCCACTCTCATCGTCCTTCGTCATCTGTAATTTAGGGTTTAACCACCAAACTATTGATCGTCGACCAAGCATACGTTAATGGGTGATTCAGGCTAGTACATACGAGAAACATTTTGAAGATGTGGACCTCGACTAAGTATATGGTAATGTTTCATATCCAATTTTGATTTCTAACCCTATTTTATGAACTTGCTGATTAACTTCTCAAATTTGTGTTTTTTAGCTTTATATCCAAGTAATTTTAGCATATGACTGCATTCTGGTGGTAGGTTAACATCACCTCCAAACTGTACGTATGTTGGAGGTAAGACAACATTTGTGGACTTAATCGACATAGACAAGTTTTCAATTCATGAGCTTGATATAATGCTGGATATGTTAGGCTATAGTGGGAAAATTCCAATGTATTACCAGTTCTTGCATCATGAAAAGAACTTAGACAATGGTCTTGAACACCTAAGTTCTGATCAGGATTGTTTGAACTTGGCTAAACATGTGGAAGAGCATAATCTCATCCATGTTTATACCATTCATGGGATAAATAACATAAAAGCTCTTTTTACCTCACCGACTATGACTGTTACTATTGAAGTGTGACAATCGTCAATTTCAGGTTAACTCCGTTAACTCAACTCCGTCAATTCAAACTTAAGATCATTGAATCTATAACGCACACCTCATTACATTGAAACTAGGGTTTAAATGACGCTTAACACTTACTACATGTGTAGTCTTTCGGGAATTGCACCGAAACGCAAACGAGTTGACGCAAACAATTGGTGAATAAACGAAAAACGTCAAAACAGTAATTATGTGATAATTATGTGTTAGACTTATGTGTTATGTGATAACATGGTTATAAACGTTAACTCAAGATGTAAACAAGTTAGTTTAAGCTAGTTAAGTAATACTTAGAAGTGGAGGGGCCAAAGTGTAACATAGATTATTATAAATAATAATAATACTAAACCCTAACTTATTATTCTTCTTCCCCCACAAGTCCCGATCGGAACCCCCCTTGGCTCCTTGGCTGCCGTCGACATACACACACATACATACACTCAATCTCAAGCTCTTGATTGAAGATTAAGGTGCTAGGAAGGTATAATCGACTATCCTATGCATCCTTTATACTTGATTTTGATGTTTAATGGGTTAATTGAAAACCCTAAAAGCCGATTTTATGTGTGTATGTAATTCATATGATTGTTGTTGATTTGATGATGATTTGATAACTAGATTGGATATTGTTACATGTTAATTGCTTGTGTCTTTGATTTGAGTTCAAACAAAAACCCTAACCATGTATGTAATGTGTAATTGATGTGCATGGATAGGGATTATGGAGTCTAGAGTGTTATATGAATGCATGATGGTCCATAGATAGTCAATATGTTGAGTTTGGATGCAAACAGTTTCTGGACAGATTGTGTTATTGATGTTTAATTGACTGTAACGAAGTGTAAATGTGAGAATTGGTTGAGATTATTGATATTACAGTGAACTAGGTTGAGTCTAGTTTCTAAAGAATATAAATTTGTAATTTTTGGACAAGTAAAGGTTAACTTTTATGATTTTACAAAAACGTTATGCAAAGCTGAGTTGTTAGACCTGCTGTTAGGTTGTTTTGTAAATATTATATCTCATGAACTACGAGACCAATTGGCTTGGTTCCACTTCTGGAAGTTGACTTGTTGAGTTAGAAACCTAACCCAAGTGGTCTTGCATTTATTGGATTTTTTGTTTAACGGGAATTTCAAATAACATTCTGTTGCACATGAATTTAACTGTTATGAGTTTGCTGTAATGATTTGATGATTGTGAGAAACCTATGTGGAATAAAAATATAATAAAATATGTTCTGGAAACCTAAGACATATATGCTTCTGTGATGATTTTTGGTAAATTAATTGTGATGCTATGATCGGTGAGATAGTACAATCTTTCAAGTAGAATTTCTGTCTCGGTGAAACTAGCTGCTGAATTTTGTGAAAATGCATGAAACATAATACTTGCTATATAATTGTTATGTTTTGACCAAATTGCCCTTGCGGGGAATAATTGCTAATTGATTGTCATGATTCGACCAAATTGCCCTCGTGGGGAATAATAGCTAGTTAATTGTTATGTGTTGACCAAATTGCCCTTACGGGGAGTAATTGCTAGTGATGTACTTTATGAATACATGACACGTAAATAATTGCTTACACATGTAACGTATCACAAATACATTTGATAAAGTCACACACGATTCACAAACGAAACACGAAACATGTTATGTGCATAGGTATTATGTGCCGGGTCTAGAGACTCGATAATATTCCGACACTTAGAAAAATCTCTTTGTTGTTTTAGAACGCTAGAGAGAGTTTTTCTGTGACGTGCATCTTGGTGAATTATTTTGGGAATACTTCGCAAACCGTGAGTTTCACTTTCCCATTTTAAACTTTTTAAACGCTTTTCACTTGGGGGAGATAACATACTCCGAAAACGCATTTAAGATTTTGTTAATATAGATTATATATCACTTGTAAAGACTAAGTGGCAAACGCGTTAACTAAAGTCCTTCATTCACATCGAACCATTTAATATTGGATAATAGCGAGTCATTGTTGAGTAGTACTACTGGGTTTGACAAACCCCACCCAACGCTAAACTCGGCTTGAGGTCGAGTGGGTGTAATCTTGGCTAAACACATACCATGGTCGGGATAGACCTAGTGGCAAGGCAAATGATAAACAGTCAGCTTCGGTGTCGAACACTTAGTGATACTTGTTTTGTAGGCTAGCTACCTATAGATATATAATTGACATAACACTATCTGGTAACGCAAAACGCTGTAACGCAAAATGCTGTAACGCAAAACGCTTAACGCAAAACGCTGAACGCAAACGCTAAACGCTTTATTTTATATAAACTGTGAACTCACCAACCTTGTGTTGACACTTTTAGTATGTTATTCTCAGGTAGCCGAGGCGGGCGCGCGGTTTAGGAACATGCATTGCTTGAAACATTTTTAATTATCCAAACTTATTTTAAACTGTGATCATTGGGTTATAAGTCGTCCTGCGTGACGTAACATTGTTTTCTATGGTTTTACGCTTCCGCATTTAATTACTCGTAAACGTTTTCCTGGTTTTGAAACTTTCTTTTATGGTTTGATTATAACTAATGATTCCGATCCTGTTAGTTCACACCCTCTGACGGCAAAACTCCGTTAGTGGATTTTGAGGGTGTGACATGAAGAGATTGATAAACTTGGACCATATGCTCTTGTGCCCTTAAAATTAAACTTAAATGAGAATGTAGGTCAATCTAGTGGGGTTGGGGATGATTATATAGGTGTTGAAGTAGTACTTGATGTGCATGATGATATAGGGGTTGAAGTTGGAGTTGAAAATGAGAATTTAGGTGATTTGGCAAGGGGGTCGTGTCAGTGAGGACATAGTTGTTGCAGCTGGAGTTGAAAGTGAGAATGCAGGTAGTGATAGAGATCATGCTGCTGATTTAGATGATTTAGATGAGGGGGTGGTGGTAGTAAGGATGTAGGTGATGGTGATCATGCTGCTGATTTAGATGAAGGGGTGGTGGCAGTGAGGATGAGTGTGATGATGATTATATTGTGTAGATCCGGAAAATAATATGACTGACCCTGAAGTTGACATGAGTGATTATAGGATGAATGTTGATTCAAATGTATAGGATAGGTTTGACTTTGGAAATGAATTGAAAATGGATTTGGTGGAGGATGTAATAGACAATGACAAGTTTCTAAGTGGGTCATAGTCATATGGGAATGAAACAAGCTCAAGGAAACACATTTTACATGGTATAAGAATGTCAAATGAAAACATGGCAAACTTTACCTAGGTCATAATTTTGGAACAAAGGAAGAGGCCAAGAAGCTTATTAGAAAACATGCAGTTGAAACTAGAAGGTTAATTAAAATCACCAAAGATGATCACATTAGGGTTAGGGCGGTTTGTACTGGTTCTAAGCCAGATTTTGAAGTTGATGACGATGGGGGGTGCATGCTTCTAAAGGGAAGAAAACCAAAGACAAAGGTGCAAGTGGTAAAAATTCTAAGAGCAAGGGGGCTGTTATGAAAAAAGGAAAACCTAAAGGTGGACGGGGGACATGAGCAGAAAGTAATGTTGGTGGGAGGGGGAAAAGGACAAATCCTAATGAATATCAATGTCCATGGGTGAAGTTACTTTCCAAAGAAAACGATTCTCAATCTTGTGTGGTTAGAACATTGAATACCAGCCACACATGCTTTCAATCAAGACACATTTATGCTTGTACATCAACTTTTTTTTATCTAAACAAATGTGAGAACAAATTGAAGAGAACCCTAACATCTCACTAAAAGTAGTTCAAGGTCAATTTAGGAGGAAGTATCATGTTAGTGTTCATAAGATGAAAGCATATAGGGCTAAGATGAAAGCAAAGAAAAAGGTTGAAGGGGACTACAAAGAACAATATTCTTTGCTTAGGGAGAATGTTGCTAAGTTAGTTGATAAGAATCCAGGTAGCACTGTGAAGGTTGAGGTTGACCCACCAATAGATACTGAATCTACAACCAGACAGTTCAAAAGGATATATGTATGCTTGGCTGCACTAAAAAATGGGTTTAAAGCATTAAACAGGGATTTGCTTGGTCTAGATGGTGCATTTATGAAAGGCACATTTCCTGGTCAGATGCTTACTGCAGTTGGTCTTGACAGAAACAATGGTATATATCCTGTATGTTATGCAATTGTGGAGTCAGAAAGTAACAACTCATGGACTTGGTTCTTAGAGTTTCTGTCAGATAATCTGGAAATTGGAAGCAATTCAAGTTTTACTTTCATGAGTGACAGGCAAAAGGTAAGAAATTCCATATATTCAACCTATTTACTTTCATTATTTTATGTTTTAACCTTATGTCTTTATGTTGAACAGGGGCTTCTTCAAGTCATTCAAACTTTATTTCCTTGTGCTGAGCACAGATTCTGTCTTAGGCATATCCATGAAAATTTGAAGCTTGCTGGATATAGAGGTGTACTTTACAAAAACATGTTGTACAACTGTGCTACCAAAACATCAAAACCTGAGTTCTTAACTGCAACGAATGAGTTAAAAGAATTCAACAAGGAAGCACACTTGTGGTTGCCAAAAATAGCACCTGAATCTTGGACCAGGTCACACTACTCTGGTTAGTATTCATATACTTTAACATTATTTGTGAGTAAATTAGGTTTGGTATGCAAGTTCAATTATGATTAATTTGGTATGCATTTTGAACTTTGATCTTAGGAAGGGAAGTTTCTGATGTAATGATTAACAATATGTGTAAGGTTTACAATGGCAAGATTGTGAAAGGTAGGGACAGACCTATAATATCTGCACTTGAGTATGTAAGGGAGTATCTAAAGAGGAGGATTGTTACTTGCTTGGTATTATTGATAAATGGGATGGCTTGTTGACACCTAGATCCACTGAGTTGTTTGCAACAATCCAAAATCAGGCAAATCACTACCGTGTGCAGTGGAATGGAGGGGATCTATATGAGGTGAGTGGTAAACCCACTGACCCAAGAGTTGTGAATTTGACATTGAGGACGTGTAGTTGCAGGGGCTGGGAAATTACAGGTACATCTACACATGTCAAAATTTTTAATATATAATCTTAATTATATGGGCAAAATGCTTAATATACTCTTTACATGTTTGCCATGCAGACATGTTGTGGCTGCACTTTGGGTCATGGCTGCTAATGGAGAAAGGGTGGGTGCATTAGAAAGTTGGGTTCACCCGGTGCATACAATGGATAGGTGGAAGCTGGTTTACTCATTCAAAATTTATCCAATAAATGGGATCTCTATGTGGACAAAATGTGAGGCTCCTACAACCATTGTAGCACCCAAGGATCACACAATGGCAGGTAGACCTAAAAAGGCAAGAAAGAGGTCAGCAGTGGAAAAGGATGATGTACCAACAACATGAAAATTGACAAGAAAGAACACCTTGGGAGCATGTAGCAGGTGTGGGAGCACTAGCCATAATGTGAGGACCTGCACAGGCCCACTTAAGAAGAAGGGGAAAAAGGCAGCTTAATACGGTTCTTGTGCTTGTTTAAATAAGTTGGTTTAGTATTTTGAACTTTTTTAATATGGTTTCTGTTTATAGTTATGTATTTTGGAACTTGTGGGATCACTTGACTGTGCTTGGTAATGGTTGTTGTGTCTTTTGAACTAATGATGTTAATGTTAACTAAATTATGAAGTAAGTGTTGAGTTTTGAGTTTTGGTTGTGGTGGATTGTGTGTAGTGTATTAGGTTGACTTGAGTCTTTGAGTAAATTATGTTGTAGGGTATTGTGTGTTTAGGTGTGCAGTCAACAATGGTCATATATGAGTTTTGGTTGTGGTGTATTGTGTGTAGTGTATTAGGTTGACTTGAGTTTTTGAGTAAATTACGTTGTAGTGTATTGTGTGTTTAGGTGTGCAGTCAACCATGGTCATATAGTGTTGAAGTATGTTTGACTATGTGCAGTCAACTATGGTCATATTGTGTTGAAGTTTGATTTTGTATAGTCAAGTTGGATAAACATCTTGTATTGTCATATTGGATAAATATCTTGTATGTGTAGTCAACTATTATCATATTGTGCAGATACAAACATATGTTCATAAGTTGGCACTAGCATTAGGATATAAAAGCTAATACATTACATCATTTTGGCATATACAAAATATGTGCATATTTGCACTTACAACTGGCCTACCAAACAAACTAAAACAACAACATTGCACCTGCATCAAAAGAACATAACATAAAAAATAAACACTATCCAGCTAACAACCAACATCTTTTTCAGATTCTTTGCATTATATTCACTTGCAGTCAGTTTGCCTTGACAACTTTTAAGAGAATCTTTAAGTTTGTGCTTTGCCCTAATCAAACTAGGAATGATGTATGTGCATCTTTCACACCTTTGATCAAACCAACCAATGAATCCACATCTTGAATCCTGGGTTTCGACATAAAAAACCTGATTTCAGACCACTATCATTCAAACCTTTGATCGAACAAACAAATTCATTAGCTGGTCCGGACAAGAGTAGAAAGGGCGACCTGGGTTCTTAGGTGTCCATGACGTGAGGATGATTGCCTCTTTACCACATTTGCAGAAAACCATGAAGAATCGAATTTGGGATGGATTTGGGGAAGAATCGAATTTCGGATTTGGGGATTCTGGGAACCCTAATGATGACCGTCATTTGAGTCAATCAAAAACCTAATTATTCTAAATAGTTAGAGCAAGTAGGGTATCGTACCACAAGGAGTATGTGGTCAATGCATTCGTGTAACAGATTTAATATTATGAAGTACTAGTGTTTAGTGCTGATCACATAAGCAATTTTAGTAAATGTAGAGAACTAAGCAACGAACAAATAAACGAGTTGTAGGCAGTTAGCAAAGCAAATCACACCCGGGAATTCAAGTAAGCAACCAACAGTATCTCATGCAACCTAACAAATTAATTATTAATGATTAACTGAAAATTGATTAATCAGACAAAACCTTAAACATCAACAATTGCTTTACACACGGCACTGGTTATCAAACAGTCCTTGCCAGTGTGACTCAGTTAAGGGCAATTGTATGTTTTATCGTATTCAATCTAACCAAACAGTTATATGACTAATTATCTAGCAACTGGTAACAGATCGTTCAGACCAACGTAAACCTAAACCGACCGAACACACAGAAATACCAAACATCAATAATCATATATCAATCATCAATAACAATACACAAGTATTCTTAATCACATGAGAAAAACTGTAAAGGGTTACAAACTATACATCCCGAGTGCGATTCTAGGAGATTAGCCGAGCCTTGACATCAATGAATCTAAAATACGGATGATATGAATCATGTGTAGGGTCTTGGCACGAGCTAGGATAGTGAAAATCGCCTTCTTGGACTGCTGGAATCGCCTCTTGGTCGTCAAAACGGAGTTAGGGTTCTTCCCAATGAGAAAGATGATTATAACCTAATTTTCCCGTCTGTACCCCCCCATCGCGATGGGGTCTTCATACGCGATGGACTAGAAAGTCAAAGCTTATTTTAAACCCTATAGCGATACGCTATGGGTCTTCAAGCGAGCCCATCGCCTATCGCGATAGGTCTCGTCACCAGCAAACATCATTAAACTTCTCATTTTGCATGCTGGACATCCCGGGTCTTCATTCCGTTCTACAACAGGTCCATATTGAGTGCTTTAACGCCTATGACCTGAAATCCAATAATACACGTATGAAGTATCGAAAGTTCAAGAATATACAATTAAAACTAAATAATAAACGACTAAAACATATACAATTTAACCAACCATCACATCCCCACACTTATCTTTTGCTTGCCCTCAAGCAAAACTCTAAAGCAAACATCGACCTCCATAATAGGTATGTAGATTATCACCATTAATACTAGTAAGGTTTAAGGTCATACCCAGTTTCCCAGACTGACACTGTTTTTTGATTTACATCTCACAAATACGGTTAAAAGCTATAATAAAAACAAT
The DNA here is from genome assembly GCF_021521415.1 of Bidens hawaiensis. Classification (NCBI taxonomy): domain Eukaryota; kingdom Viridiplantae; phylum Streptophyta; class Magnoliopsida; order Asterales; family Asteraceae; genus Bidens; species Bidens hawaiensis. The sequence goes on from NW_027493306.1 coordinate 383,344, forward strand.
AGAGCAGCCCAGAAAAGTGTACTTTGTTTCCGGTTAAGGCACACATGCTCATATCCCTTGTAATATAACATCTCTCCTCTCGGTTTAATATACTGACTAGCAAAAGATGTGCCAGTATCACTCAGCTCTCAGTATCACACATAAGTACATTTTCATCCATCAAGCTGATTTGGCACAAATGCAAATCAAGAGGTCTTTAGAGGGTTGTAATGGGCCAGGTGTAAGGGTATTGAATGGAAATATTTAAGTAGCTCAAACGATCCTACCCGGATTAATACAAAACATCTAAATAAACGAAACTACTATACAACTGACTGACTGATTATATACATCTAAATAAGCAAACTAACAACATACTAATTTCACATTTTTTTAAATAAACGAACTTCAACAAACTACAAAATACATAACTGAATATAAACAAACATCTTTTTGGCTTTTTCCTCAATTTATTTTAAGCATAATAACGTGATGCTTAATAATGGAACAAGTACAATTACAAAAACAAAATGCAATTACAACAAATAAACCTAGTAAGCCGGATCGTCTCGTATCATAATGTCGGGGTTAAACAAACGAAAAATAAGTCCAAGAAATGTTTTCTAAGGGACCCAACCCCCCGCCCCTCACATAAACCATCCTCATATGTATAATGTATGAGGCACCAACCCCCCAGTACCCACACTCACGCTCATCCAGACGAGGCTTAACCTAGTTGCCTTTATCACTTTTGCATTTTGCCAACTACGATCCCGTAATCCATGAACATCAGTGAAAGCACTCAAATGACATGCGTGTACTATATATTATATGCGTATTATATATGTTTGGTTCAACTTACACACGTACCGGAGGAATAGGGTTGACGATATAAACATGTGTACCTGTCCCCATGACTCGTTATCCCCGCCTAAACGACCCCATTTTCAATTTCTCCTTATAAAAACATTTGTGAGTAATACTAATGAGATGCTGACAAACCAACCATGACAAGAAACCTATGACTTGGCATTAATGGCAATAATTAACAGTTAACAACTTTGGTTTCTGAACACACTTCGAGGTACTATCGGGCTAAAAATTTTCAAATTTCCCCCATCCCCACACTTGAGGTTTACATTGTCCTCAATGTAAGAAAACTTAACATTGTCCTCAAAGTTAAAATAGATAAAACAATTAATGAACATTTGAGGGACGGGGTTGAAATTGACTTTTTGACAATTAAGCAATTTTAAAACTTCGGGGCTCAAATGTGGCGGTTCTACTAACAATTATACAATTACACTTTTAACTTTTAAAGTAATAAAAACAAAATAAATTATGAAACTGAAATCACCTGATATCAGCGGGACTGGAGAAGGACCAGTCGGCTAGTGAACTCTCAGAAGCACTCGTATACTCTCGTCTCATCCAATTACCAATCTGACAATCGAACCTGCAAAATCTCGAGATGTGTAGAAGCAAGCTTCTCACAAGTGTAAGACATAGGTCTTTTAAGAGTTATGAAAATGAATATTTGTTTATTTTATTAAAACGATTACCGAGCCAAATTAAGTCGTTTCATAATAAATTATGTTAAATTAGTTAAAAACGAAAAGACCTACCTCACTTTCGTAGTAATCACGATTGCATTTAATGTATGCAACAAGCCTTGTTAACCACCCGGTATCCCGGGAGGACGAGTGGGGTCTCGTGAGGGTTTATAGTGAACTACACCCACAAAGTTCGATTACAACAAAATTTACAATTAAATCAAACACAGCTGCAATCAAAAGATATATAAACATAACGCCCAACCAGTTGCCCATACATGAATCCCCAAAATATAATATAATATGATACAGACCATGATACTAATAAAAACAAAATAGAGTGAAAAAGGGTAACCAAAAATGCTACTGTGCTAGTGGATCATCAGCTGCCTCGTCCTGCGGGTCCACAAGCTGCTCCTCTGTAATAGTCAAAGAGTCTGGGAACGGTACCTGCAAAGCAGTAAATAATAATCGAAAGTAATCATCATAAAGGTCTCGCTGTGCCACCTGCTCATGCTGTATCTTCGACTGGGCCCCGTCCGCGATCTGCCCCCAAAACTGAGCCAGATCCGGCTTAGTGAGCCAAAATTGTCGACCCTGCTGCTGATGTGTCGAGAAACCGCGAAAGCTCTGTTAGAACACGGGAGTCTGAACATACTCCCGCGTGTAGAAGCTCGTCGACACAGCAAAATCAGGGACCGACATCTCATACACATGTCGTCCGAGTCAGAACGACACGGCATGCGGCTCATCGAAATAGCGGGCGGTGTATGAGAATGTCAAGTAAAATTCGCGTGTGATCTCGACATATGAAATCGATCCGACATCAATCCCTGGCGTGTGATATCTGCCTCCAGAGTACCCAATAAATCCCAATCAAACGTCCTCATACGCAAAAGCTGCATACCTCTAATCCGCGTGTACCTGGTGTACTCCTCGGACGTAATAGAAAATCAAAGCACCTGATGAGGCGTGCGGCGTCCATTGCCCATGATATCCGCTCGCTCAACGCCCTCGATAATCGGCACCTCGTCACCATCGTAGCGTATGGTGCGGGGCCTAGTCCTTTGTCTCTTGCGCCTCAAAGACGCTGGTGCCACAGACATATCTGCAAAATCAAACATGTAAGTTAGATATGTCAACGGTCACTGTGGTGACAACCGTATACTCCTAATCCGCGTGTACCTGGTGTACTCCTCGGACGTAATAGAAAAACAAAGCACCTGATGAGGCATGTGGTTTCCATTGCCCACGATATCCGCTCGCTCAACGCCCTCGATAATCGGCACCTTGTCACCATCGTAGCGTATGGTGCGGGGCCTAGTCCTCTGTCTCTTGCGCCTCAAAGACGCTGGTGCCACAGACATATCTGCAAAATCAAACATGTAAGTTAGATATGTCAACGGTCACAATGGTGACAACCGTATACTCCTAATCCGGGTGTACCTGGTGTACTCCTCGAATGTAATAGAAAATCAAAGCACCTGATGAGGCATGCGGTTTCCATTGCCCACGATATCCGCTCGCTCAACGCCCTCGATAATCGGCACCTCGTCACCATCGTAGCGTATGGTGCGGGGCCTAGTCCTTTGTCTCTTGCGCCTCAAAGACGCTGGTGCCACAGACATATCTGCAAAATCAAACATGTAAGTTAGATATGTCAACGGTCACAGTGGTGACAACCGTATAGCATTTCGGTCGCGGTTGTCCCACCAATTAAATAATATTAAAATATTAACAAAATATTAAAAATAAAAATAACTAAAGAGGAAAAATTCGGGGACACCCTTTGCGTATTTCTAAAAACCAGATTAACCCGCCCGAATGGAGATTGAGTACGGGCTGATAATCTATTTGCAATTCAAAAGCATCAAGATCAACTTATCAAGGTGTTCCCGAGACTCGACACGACTCGATTAACCACACACAACCAAACAAAACAAAACACAAACTAACTGACTCGAACTAGCTAACAAACAAATTTAGAGTCTCGAAAAACGTGCACAGTAAACAACTGATATGTCAATTCGGGTTTTGAGGTATTAATTAAAAAAATAAAAAAATACGTTCACATAAATTGTTTAATATCGAACAAACACTATCATTAATTTTATAATAAAATAATGATTTTTAAATGTGAACATCAAAACCTGACTCGTCACAATGAACATTCTTAAATAGTCAACTCAATAACCAACCTGAACAAACCGGCAACCATAATCCCAAATCAACATTAAATAACCCGAACCAATGTCCCGACACACCAAATAAACCCAACAACTATACTAGCGAACAACCTGTCAAACTGAAACCCAAATCCACCCCATAATCACCCGAATGACAACAATCCCAATAATACCCGCCCGCAACAATTTACACATTTTTAATAAGCAATGTCCTTCAAAATTCTGGCACAAACAATACAATAATAAAATATTACCTCGATGTCGGCTCGGAAATTGAACTAATAAAAACAATAATGACAGCTACGGTACGGTGATAATTGCACGTAACAGTGGACATAGCTGCTGTGTGACGGTGGAGGGTTGGTGTTGGTGGCGGTGGAGGGGTGGTTGACATTGCGGAGGTGGTGGGTAGGTGAAGGGTGGCGGTGGAGACTGGTGATGGTGACTAGTGACGGTGGTGGACGGCGGTGATAATAGTGGTGGCGGATGGAGATGAGTGTGGTGTGATTGTGGTGGAAGTGGTGGTAATAGTGGTGGCGGATGGAGATGGTGAACGGTGGTTTTGGTGGTCAGAGGTGATAGGAGGAAGGCGGCGGTGGTGATGACTGTGAAGGGTGGTGGGTAGATTAGAGTAGAAGTGGTGGTGGTGTACGGCGGTGATGGTGGTTATGGGGTGTTGGGCTTGCCGGAGAAGAAGAAAGAGGGAAGAGGAAAAGACGGGGGAAGGAAGAAGAAGAAGAAAGAAGAAGAAAAAGTTTAAATATCAAAGAATCGGGCCAAAAACGACCCATCACGATACGCGATGGGTCACATGGGTGGCGATCGCGTATCGCCACCCAAATGGTTTTCAATTAGGGTTTCACCCCATCGAGTATCGTGATGGGGTAGGTTGTGACGTCATCACGATACGCGATGACGTCACTTGCCAGGAGATGCCAACCTCCATCGCGATACGCGATGGAGATAATAACAATCCCATCGCATATCGCGATTGGGTATGTTACAGAGAATAAATTTTTAAAAAAATGCAGCTTTCGACATCCCCGACAATACCCTGCATACGTTTCTAACTCAAAATACATGTACGTACCTCGAAAGATGTATAATTTGACCCACGCATACCGAAATTTTCTAACTTCCACTCGTTAACGAACTTCCACACACTTGACGTTTACTGCACAAAACTCGAGACGACAATAAGTAAAAGACTCAATAAAAATAAAACAAACTGGATAGACACTTACAAACCCCGGGTTGCCTCCCGTAGCGCTAAATTCAAAGTCTACAGCTCGACAATGCCTCAAACTCAGTTATCTTCATAAACCGGTGAAGTCACAATAAAGTTCACCGACTTCTCATCCAGCTCATGTATGTCTTTCATCTCCAAATATGGATTCAGTCTGTAGCCATTTACCACTTTCCTCAGATGATCATCAAAGTCTTCAATCTCGTATTGACCATGATTCCCGACTCTTACAATCAAATACGGGCCCGTCCACTTACATTTAAACTTACCCGGGAAGAGCTTCATCCTTGTGTTGTACAACCACACTCGTTGACCGACTTCAAAGTTCTTCAACCGGATATTAGCATTATGAACTTTTTTCATCTTTGCCTTGTAAGCGGACGCGCAATCGTATGCCTCGTCTCTTAACTCCTCGATCTCGCACAAAGCCAGTTTTCTCGCTTTACCTGCATCATCATAATCCATATTAACCTTTTTAGTAGCCCAAAACGCCCTTTGTGAAATTTCAACCAGTAAATGGCAATCCTTTCCATACACAAGTCTATAAGGAGTGGTTCCAATTGGCGTTTTATAAGCAGTTCGGTAGGCCCATAAGGCATCGGTTAACTTGGTTGGCTAATCCTTTCGGTCCGTCTGAACGGTTTTCTGGAAAATCTATTTTATTTGCCTATTGGAAACCTCAACTTGTCCACTCGTTTGTGGATGGTAAGGAGTTGCAATCCTATGATCAACACCGTATCGTTTAAGCAATTTTCCGAATTTAAAATTCTTAAAATGAGACCCCCCATCACTTATGATGGTAAGGGGAACTCCAAATCTCGAAAAAATATTACTTTGAACAAAATTGCGAACGACTATGTGATCATTTGTCCTGGTGGCTATCGCTTCAACCCATTTAGAAACTTAATCGGCAGCCAATAGGATATACAAATTACCGTGTGAATTCGGAAACGGGCCCATGAAATCGATCCCCCATACATCAAAAATGTCAACAACTAGGATCGGGATCAAGGGCATCTCGTCTCGCATAGAAATACTCCCGAGTTGTTGACACTTTAAACAGTGTGTCGCGAACTCCTGAGCATCCTTAAACAATGAAGGCCAAAAGAAACCACTTGTTAAAACTTTTCGAGCGGTTTTCTGGCCACTGAAATGACCACCACACGCAGACGTATGTGCGTGTTCCAACACTGATCTGACATCCTCCTCGGGTATGCATCGTCTGATCATCTGATCTGCACCAATTTAAACAAATCCGGATCGTCCCAGATGTACAGTTTAGCTTTGGACATTAACTGTTTCTTCTTTCTCCTTGGCCAATTCTCTGGTAAATCACCTGCAACTTTAAAATTAACAATATGAGCAAACCAGGGATTTTGTGAAACTGCCAGAATATGCTCATCCGGGAAGGACTCGTTAATGGGCCCATCTGAATTCCCATTTTCCACCATAATTCGGGACAAGTGATCTGCAACAACATTTTCACTCCCTTTCTTGTCCCGAATCTCTAGATCGAATTCCTTCAACAGCAAAACCCATCTGATAAGCCTTGGTTTTGCATCCTTTTTATACATGAGGTACCTGACAGCAGAATGGTCATAATATATAATAACTTTAATACCCCAAATATAAGACCGGAATTTATCTAGAGCATATACTACTACTAGTAACTCCTTCTTGGTTGTGGTATAATTTAGTTGAGCATCCGAGAGGGTTTTACTTGCATAGTATATAGCAACGGGTTTCTTGTCAACCCGTTGACCCAAAACAGCCCCGACCGCATAATCACTTGAATCACACATTATTTCAAAAGGTAAACTCCAATCGGGTGATTGCAAGATCGGGGCATCAACTAATTTCAATTTCAAAATATCAAAAGCCTTAGCACATTCATTATTAAAGTCAAACGGGACATCCTTAAGCAATAAATTACATAAGGGTTTGGTAATGTCACTAAAACCCTTAATAAACGGTCTATAAAACCCGGCATGCCACATAACTGATCTAATGCCTTTGACATTGGTGGGATGAGGTAGAGTAGAAATGACTAGGACTTTAGCCCGGTCCACCTCGATCCCCCGACTCAAAACGACATGGCCCAATACAATTCCCTCTTAGACCATAAAATGTCTCTTTTCCCAACTAAGAACCAAGTTCGTTTCGACACATCTTTTCAAAACTCTTTCGAGTTGGTTTAAACATGACTCGAAAGATGTGCCGAAAATCGAAAAATCATCCATGAAAATTTCCAAAGACTCCCCCACCATATCTTAAAAAATACTCATCATGCACCTCTGAAAGGTGGCGGGGGCATTACATAACCCGAATGGCATTCGCCTAAACGCGAATGTGCCATACGGGCACGTAAACGTAGTCTTTTTCTAATCTTCAAGATGAATAGCTATCTGGTTATATCCGGAATACCCGTCTAAAAGCAATAAAATTTTTGACCATATTGCTTTTCAACAATTTGATCGATAAACGGAAGCGGAAAGTGATCTTTTGATGTTGTCGCATTCAGTTTATGATAATCAATACAAATGCGCCATCCGGTTACCGGCCGGGTGGCGACCTCGTTACCTGAGTCGTTCTTGACGACTTGGATGCCCGCCTTTTTCGGTACTGTCTGTGTCGGGCTCACCCACGTGCTGTGTGATATGGCAAAGATAACGCCAGCATCTAACCACTTCAGCACTTCCCTCATGTTCGGGTTCAACCTCCGCTGAGCATCGTGCGCAGGTTTGACAGCCGGATCTGTTATAATTTTGTGCATCACAATTGAGGGACTGATTCCCTTCAGATCTGCTATCGTCCACCCGATTGCTTCTTTATTCACAACCAGCACCGCCATCAAAGCATTTTCCTGTTCAAAAGATAAGTTAGAAGCTATAATAACAGGCAATGTATTATTCTTACCAAGAAAAGAATATTTTAAATGCTTTGGGAGCACTTTCAGCTCGACTTTCGGTGCTTCCAGCATTGACGGTTTCAACCCAGTATCAATCTTCTCGGGAAGCGGTTCCACCTGAACTGACCATGGTGGACGGTCTCCTCGCACAGCTGCGATCTGAAGACGTCTCCGCCTGTAACCTGTCAAACAAATAAAACGTCTCCGCTGGGCCATCCAAACTGAAGACGGAGTCGTATAGTGGGATGCAATCATCAATGACATCAGCCATGAAGCACTCTTCATCGACCGGAGGATTATTTCCACGTGTGAAAACATTAATTCTCAGCTTACGGTTACCGAATTCCATGTCAACAGTATCATTTCTACAGTTAATGTTGGCATTTGCGGTAGCCAAAAATGGTCTACCGAGGATAACCGTAGGCTGTTTGGTCCTTTCACCCGAAGCATAATCGAGGACCAAAAAGTCAACTGGAAAGTAAAAGTCTTACACCTTGACGATAAAGTTAGTCAATATTCCTTGGGGCAATTTCGGTGTCTGGTCAGCCAAGACAACCGTGGTGGCAGCCGCACGAAACGGGCCAAAATCGTACTGGTCGTATAAACTGCCCGGGAGAATACTGATGCTAGCTCCAAGATCTAGAAGTGCCCGAGTCATTTTAAAATCACCCACTTGAATGGGTATAATGGGCGTTCCCGGATCTTGTAGCTTGGGTGGAAGAGCACCCAAAAGAATTGCACTCACATTATCGGTAAAATCAATCTGTTTAGGAATCTTATGACTCCTTTTCTGTGTGCACAATTCTTTTAAATACTTAGCATAGGCGGGAAATTTTTTAATGGCATCTAAAAGAGGAATGTTAATTTTGACTTGTTTAAACGTTTCCCACATTTCTTCTTGTTGCGGGCCCCTTTTTGATGCCATCTTCGCCTTTGATGGCGCCAACAAAGCATCGGGATATGGAACAGTTTCACCTTTTTCTTATCCTTAGAGTTGTTGGTGTCATCCTTCGGAACCGATTTGTTATTTTTAGTTTCACTTTTGTTAGGTTTATTTAATTCAATCAGTTCCGGTTCGTCATCACTGACGAGGGTTTCATCAATTTCATCCACCACCCCATCAACCAATGGTGGTGGAACCCCAACCTTATTATCATATTTCTTACCGCTACGTAAAACAGTTACCTGGTTGACGTGCTTCTTCGAACTCGAGCTATAGTGGTTCGGGTTGCCTGTGGTGTCACTCGGGAGTTGGCCCGCGTTTTTCTGTAACTTCGCCATATATGCAGCGAGCTGCCCAATTTGCTTCATCATTGCCTCTAACGACTTATCCTGCAACTCGAACTGTTGTTTCGGTTTTATGATTAGTCATGACTTTCAACAATGCGTCCAACTTCGAGTGTACTGACTCATCCGAATTACCCGAGGACCCTTTCTGTTGTTCCTGATTACCCGAAGAATATCCGCCCCGGTTACCGTCTCTGTTATACCCCCGATTCTGATTACTCGCACCCTGCTGATAACCGCTCTGGCGGTAATTACCCTGCGATCTGTTCTGGCTCGATCCCTGAAAGTTCTGGTTCCACTGAGAAGACGCGTTCCCGTAACGAAAATTCGGGTGGTTCCTCAGGCTCGGGTGATATGTGTTCGAATTGAACCCTTGGCCTTTGGAATCCCCGTAAGCATAATTGACTTCCTCGGTATCATCCTCCTCGTCATCATAACACTCGGGTTAATTTTCTGCCTTATGCCCAAGTTCACCACAATCATCACAAACTGGGATTTTAACACCGACTTTCCCGACTTCTTTCTTTTTACCCTTTTTTAAACCAGCCAGCTCACGCTCTAATTCAGCAATTCTCTCATATTCACTCGTGACTGACTCAACTGACCTGGATGAAGTACCCCGTCTTCATCTCTCTTCTGCCTTGGAATCTTCACACATAAACTCTAAAAATTCCCAGTCATCTTTCTCAGGTTGATTCAACAACTGAACATTACACGAGGCCATAAGATGCTTTCGGTCCTTGTATGTCAAACCACCAACAAAACACTTTACCAGTTCCCACAATTCGATCTGGTGATGTGGGCTTTTTCTAATAATGTCTTTAAATCTGGTGAAGGCTTCATGGAACAATTTGCTCGACAATTGTGAAAAATTGCGAATTTCCGAAAGGGCCTCGCTAGTCTTCTATTGTGAATAAAGCTCGTTAAGAAACACTTGCGGCATCTTGGCCCAGTTTCTGATACTATGCATCGGTAGCGAGTTAAACCAGAGTTTTGCTTTGTCTTTTAGGGAAAACTGGAATAACCGCAACTGGACTTCATCCTGATCAAACGTTCCATCACCAATAGACCCACAAATAGCCGAAAATCGGTCAAGTGCGAATACGGGTCTTCCGAAGCCATCCCGTTGAAATAAGGAACGATGTTGATGTAAGATGGCCAGGACTTGAAAGTTTGTTGTCCCGGCACTCATTCCTGTGGGACCAACGGGGATGCTCCGTCTGAGATAGCCGGCCTGAACCAACTATTAACACCATGAACCGGGGCCATATAATTCCTCCTCGCCCCCCCCCCAGGGGTTTCCCATACCACCCCGGTTAACGGGAATACCACGAACTCTTTCAGTCCGTTCCGCCCGATTCACCCTGTCTCGACCCCTTCTGTTTCTGTTAACTGGTTCAGCCCGTCTTCGATTAAGCGGCTCTTCTACCTCTTCATCCCAATTATCATAACCCACATCCTCCTGCTCAACACCCTCGTTCTCGGGCTCAGCAGCTCGATTACCTCTAACCCATCTGTCTACCTCGTTATCAATATCCAAACCCTCGTTTCCATTATTATTATTTTCCCCCTCTTCTTCGTCTTCTGTCGGAATACTCGGTTGAACATCATCGATATTTATCCGAACTCGGTGGTTGGGGTTATTATTTGGAGCGGATGGTCCGGCTTGGTCAAAGTTGAGGTTTAAGTTTGGTTAAGGTTTCAATTTCGGTTTTGATTTCGGGTTCTGGATGCACGAGCTGAGTGATTTTGGTTATTGAAGTTTGGTGGGTCAGGTATGTTGTCTGGGTGAAACATGTTGGTTTGTGGAAGCGGATCTTGGTTTTGGTTATCGTTCTGGTTCTGGTTTTCGTTTTGATTCTGGTTCTGATCTTCCATCTCTGAATTTCGATTCTGTACTCGGTACTGCCGAGCTAACATCTTAATTTCGGGCTGGTAAATTAACGGAGACTGTCGGCCCGAATGGCGGGTGTGCATAAACCTGTAATCTGCACAACTAACACAACCCGCGTAAAATACAAATAAATAAAAATAAAAATAAAAATGCAGCTAAAATAAAAACTAAATTAAAGACAAAAATCAATTAACACAAAAGACACTAAGCGAACTAACTCCCCGGCAACGACGCCATTTTGATGACCGTCGTTTGAGTCAATCAAAAACCTAATTATTCTAAATAGTTAGAGCAAGTAGGGTATCGTATCACAAAGAGTATGTGGTCAATACATTCGTGTAACAGATTTAATATTATGAAGTACTAGTGTTTAGTGCTGATCACACAAGTAATTTTAGTAAATGTAGAGAACTAAGCAAAGAACAAATAAACGAGTTGTAAGCAGTTAACAAAGCAAATCACACCCGGGAATTCAAGTAAGCAACCAACAGTATCCCATGCAACCTAACAGATTAATTATTAACGATTAACTGAAAACTGATCAATCAGACAAAACCTTAAATATCAACAATTGCTTTACACACGGCACTGGTTATCAAACAGTCCTTGCCAGTGTGAATCAGTTAAGGGCAATTGTATGTTCTATCGTATTCAATCTAACAAAACAGTTATATGACTAATTATCTAGCAACTGGTAACAGATCGTTCAGACCAACGTAAACCTAAACCGACCCAACACACAGAAATACCAAACATCAATAATCATATATCAATCATCAATAACAATACACAAGTATTCTTAATCACATGAGAAAAATAGTAAAAAGGTTACAAACTATACATCCCGGGTGCGATTCTAGGAGATTAGCCGAGCCATGACATCATTGAATCTTCGATACGGATGATATGAATCATGTGAAGGGTCTTGGCACGAGCTAGGATAGTGAAAATCGCCTTCTTGGACTGCTGGAATCGCCTCTTGGTCGTCAAAATAGAGTTAGGGTTCTTCCCAATGAGAAAGATGATTATAACCTAATTTTCCCGTCTGTACCCCCCATCGCGATACGCGATGGGGTCTTCAATGGTCCATCGCGATACAAGTCAAAGCTTATTTTAAACTCCATAGAGATACGCTATGGGTCTTCAAGCGAGCCCATCGCGTATCGCGATGGGTCTCGTCACCAGCAAACATCATTAAACTTCTCGTTTCGCGTGCTGGACATCTCGGGTCTTCATTCCGTGCTACAACAGGTCCATATTGAGTACTTTAACCCCTATGACCTGAAATCCAATAATACACGTATGAAGTATCGAAAGTTTAAGAATAAACAATTAAAACTAAATAATAAACGACTAAAACATATACAATTTAACCGACCATCACTTAATTTTACTTATTGAACGAACGGGGGAAAGCAATGGGTGGAATTGGGTTTTTAATGGGGGGAAATCATAAAGGACTTGAAATGATGGAAATACCCCCACGTGAGAAGCACGTGACAGAACTTAAAGGGATTTTTTAACTTGGTTAGGCCTAAAGGACAAAAGGTGTTACTTTTTAAAACGTAAAGGATAATAAACATCAATTTAAAATATAAAGGACCACCGGTGAAATTTGGGGTAAACATAAAGGACAATTTTTGTAATTTTGTCTTATTATGTTTTATTATTGATTTACCTTCAATACTATATTGATTATCTAATATTTTTACATCCATTCAAACAAAGATGAAGATTGGGATCAATTTTCAACATAGATGCAGATATGTACCCTACACAGTAACTTACTAACCATAATACACTATGGAAACTGTCCACGATTTTCATAGATGACTTAGGCTATGCTATAATAAGATATAAAACAAATTATGTTTAGTATAGCACTTTTCCTAAAAGATCCATAGAACTATATATATACATAGTTGTTAACAAACTCCTTGGTTTTCACTACATCACCCTCCATTGACCTACACAAGGTTAGATATGTGACCCTACATTGACCTACACACCTTAATAAGGATAACATGTCCATACACTATCATTCCATACACTTACAAACACATACTCTTCACTACCTTACACAAACAACTAACTTACCACATAGCTTAAAGTTCCATAAATCTTACTCCCAAATATCTCTACATTAAAATACACACACATAGATTGTTGACAAACTCTTTTCTCACATTGTACCTCGATTATCATGCACGTGGTTGATCTCCTACACACCATTAAAAAGCTACTCGTGTTAACTTAAACCATTACTTTGTGCTGGTCATCATACAACCTTTCTCAGTCAATACATCCACATTCACTAACAATACATACACATTAACTAACTTGATTCAAATGCAAACAGAAATGGTCAAGTAGTCAAAAAAATGAAATCACATCCAAATAGATAATTCTTGCATTGGTTTAAGCATTCAAGCAATACAGCTTGCGCTGGTGATAAAACAAAGGATGAAATATGGCCAAAACATCATTATCCAAAAAGGCATGTTATAAAAAACACCATTACCATCACATAAATCGTTTTCATACACTCATTTAAGTACTTTTCATCCATTGCCTTCTCAGCCTCTTGATCTCATTTTTCTCTTTTCCAGGTCAATACTGTCAATAACCACTATTGAAGAATTTTTGAAAATCAAAACACAATATATTATACTGGTCAACTGCTTTGATGGGAAGAATATAATACCATATGGCCTTATTCTCAATCCATTGTTATCTCCTGTCATCACACACGATATATTGTTTTTTACCATACTAGCAACTGTTTTTTCTGAAACGGTATCAAACACCGCATATCCTCCCTTCTGTTTATAAAATCCAAGGGACACATAACATTCTTTAATCATTATTATTTATATTTAGTTTTAAATCTAGAATCATAACAACATTGGGTTTTTATGGTCAAACAATGTGTTGTAAAACATACAACTTAAAAACAACAATTGCTACTTATGTTTATCACAACTGGGTTGCTGCTCTAGTGCATCATATTATATAGGTTATGATTCTAGATTTAAAACTGAAAAAATTATTAGAATAAAAACATTAAGCTTACAACAAATGTGCATCCACAAAACAACCGATAATGTGATCCACTATCTCCCTTGATCTGAATGTTCTCAAAAATAAACATGCAAGCGTATGAACAACTTACACATAGACAACATACTAACACTAACCCAAAATAAATAAAAAACAACCTACATCTTGATTACCTACATACGTTAACTATTATCCTACACACCCGCATACAAACAACAACATGTTACCCACATTTAAGAAGCTAATACGAACCGCCTAATCATACATCACATAATCACACTTAAGAAGCTAATACGAATCACCTTAAGAAGTTAATGAAAAACTCATGCATATTGTAACAACTCGGTTTTTTTCGTTTAAATTATTAAATATCAATACCCGACCCGTTTTTATTGTTCAGGAATTTTATCCATAAAATATCGCGTGTATTGAGTAAATTAATTATTATTATATTATGGCTTAATTAATTATATTAAATACTTTCATATTTTAGCAAAAATTACCCAAACTAACACTTTTACCCAATTATGTTTCCATCTTCAATCTCTAGGGGCTAAAACGCAAATACTATATAATTATAATTCCTATTATCCAGATCTGTTTAACCTGGATCCGATCCAAACCCGTTTTGAACCCAACCCGCGACCCATATTGTTTTCTTGTGCCTTAATTATCGTGTTAAACTTGAAATTGGTTATATCAAATCGTTTATATGATAAGAACGACCTAAACCGACTATATAATTAGGAAAACACGATCAACTATGATACGTATTAACTAAAATGGTATCACCGTCCTAACCCGTTCTTCATTGGACACCATAACGATCATAATAATTCAATTAATCGCACCCACATCATCTCCATAACCTCTCGAATCAAACCCCTATACTTAATTGTGTTATCATGGTCTGCTGATATGATTATTCGTCTTGGTCCGCAAATCAAAAACCCTAACTGAAATTAATCAAAAGTTTAAAGGATTTCGCGATTTGGATTGGCTAGGGTTCATAAGTTAATATGGTTCTTTTCTGTCTTGTATATATTATTTTGTTTCTGAGTTTTACCAACTGATCTTCATAGATCAGTTGGTTTCGCTGTGTGTTTGTTACTCTTGTGCCGGCTGTTTACCTGGGTTCGAGTCTTGCAGAGTTCAGTTTTTTTTCCCTTTTTAAAGGTTGTTGCTTGTTGTAACTTGTTATAAATATATTATAATTAATATTAAATATCAAATAAACAATCTTTTATTTAAACCCAACATCATTAATTTTCGTCTTTTGTCAAAATCTCGTTATAAGTTTTCGTTTACATATATATATATATATATGTATGCATTATAAGTATATATTTTAATAAAAGTAAGCCTTACTCTTTTTATTTAAAACATGACACTTTAATCCACGTTCCTCGTCGTTGGATATTTTTTTTATAAATTGCTTATAGTTATGTTGTGTGTGTATATATATTATACATAATAAACGTATTTAAATAGATTTTTATTAAAAGAGTCAAACAAAATATTCATTTATATATTACCACATACTATATCTAAATAATTATCCATTATTATTATGATTATTTATTTATATATTTGTATTTTGTTTATTCTGATAATTATTAGAATATTTTATATCATTAGTTTATAAATTTAATTATATATTTATCATATCAAGTAAACAAGGATAATTTTATAAATATTAAAAATAATGACTTAAATAAATAAATGTGAAACAATAATATTAATCCTTACAATAATAATCCATATAGAAGTTCATCGATCAATTAATAAACATTCTAATCCCAAAACATAACTCAAATCATATCGAAATCCTAAATTCATTATACATGTTATATCGTTTATAATTGGACTCATACTATTATTATATTTAATTGGGAATCCTTAACGGTAAATCCCGAAGGGTTCATTATTCTCACATCCGCACTTGTGTTTTGTTCCGCTAATCAGGTGAGTAATCACTCCCCTATTTTACTTATTTTCAAATATTTTGGGGACACTTGCGTACCATTTATCAAATTATTTATCTTATTATTTCTCAAACGCAAACTGTGATCTCTGTGTTGTATATCAATTGAATGACTACTTGTTACTTGTTATTTGCTTACTTGCTTACTTGAATCGCATTCGGAGAGGTCCAACAAAATCGCATTATAGTATGATCATATGACCGTCGTAGTGGCCGGAGCCCGATCACATTGGCAATGGTTTCACCGACACTCATTACTTGCTTAACGATTTCATTGTTTATACTCACAGAAAACAGTTTTGCCTATTTTTATTCATTCATTTACATCATTATATATTAACACTTTTGTTCGTGTCAAAACTAGTGATTTACTCACTCAACATGTGTTGTTGACAAATATATATTTTGTACGCATTTGTAGGTTATAGATTTGGATTGCTTATCGAACTGAAGCTCACGTAGAGATGACTTTAGGATAATAAACATTTACAAAAATAGTTGGTTTTGTATTTGTAATTGTCTTTATTTTTGTTGTATTTAAATGTTGTTTGATAATAAATAAATTAATTAGATATTATCGCTTTATAATTTCATGATAGTACCTTGAGAGTTGTGGCAATTAGTTCACCCCCCGGAATTTCCGCCGTAGGTTGGGGTGTGACACATCTTGATTTCCTACATACCGTATATGTGTTCCTACACACGAAAACACAAAATTAAAACGCTAATAACGCAAAACATGCTAACAACGCACAACCTAAAACTAACATGCTAACAACACACCACCTACACATATATCAACCATGTACCACACATAACAAAATTTAATTAACAAACAATTGTACCTTACACATAGGTCACAGTTGGTGAACTAAACTGAAACTTCTTCAAAGATATGTTTTCACTACTTCTTGCTGAACAAAACAAAGCGGATTACATGTCTTAGATTGTATCTAAGAACTACTTAAATTTTACTAAGTCCAATAACCATACATTCCTTCAACGACAAATTAGCTTTCATTATGTAATTACCTACACAGAGAAAAAAAAAAGACTTCATAACCTACAATGTCACACCCCGATCAATGGCGGCGAGACATGCCAAGGTGAACGATTGCCCATAAGCGCCTGACAATATTTAAAGCGACAA
The DNA here is from genome assembly GCF_021521415.1 of Bidens hawaiensis. Lineage (NCBI taxonomy): Eukaryota > Viridiplantae > Streptophyta > Magnoliopsida > Asterales > Asteraceae > Bidens > Bidens hawaiensis. The sequence continues at coordinate 400,591 of NW_027493306.1, forward strand.
TATTTAACAAACTCATTTCATTTCATAACATCGAAAATGTCACATAACCAAATATTCATAAGTCAAATACAACAAAATATAACAAAATATAGCAAATCAAATATTGTTCATTTTTGCTAATATCCTAACGGTATTTGTGTCATTTTCTTCACCGAACTCCATAATCAACCTAGATGCAAACCTGTAACATTTCATAAAATAAAGTTTGTCAACACAAAGGTTGGTGAGCAATTCATAAGTTTGAACAATAGATATATAGTATGAAAGGCCACAAAACTAGTATACAAAACCATAAATAATAGCTACAAACTTGGATAAATAGTTATCGCTAACAAGTTAGCGACACCCAACTATAAGGGGTTGCCAAATAGTTTAGGATTTTATAGTTATCGTTAATTGCATTACGTTAACGACACCGTGCCATGAGGGGTTGCCAAATGGTCTAGGATTTATAGTTCCACCATCTAAAAAGCAATAAACACGTAGCCAATTAAGCATAGAACACCAAATCAAGCAATTATTCAAGTAAAGTATACAACAATGTTTGTGGTTTAAGACCCAAGTGTAAAACATTTAGTTTAGATAAGATGAAATATCACCCGCAAAATAAAAGATAGAAAACGGGGTATGAAGTTACTCACATTCAAGTAATAAGCCTGAAAGATTGATTATTTGTAGATTTTCCGGAACGACGAGTTAACGTATGAAGCCTAAAATAAAAGAAGTCTTGGATTTAGAAGGGTTGCCTTGAAGATCTTTAAATAAAATAATTGTTGAAAAAGGTAAACAACTTAAAGTTCAAGGTTTAACATGTAACTATTTAAGAATTTATAATAATAACCCTTTAAAAATGTGAGTTTGCTCAAAACCGGGTTAAAGTATCTAACCTTAATATTTACTTAACCAATGTTAAGTAATAAGGTGGGAAAAATGCTAAAATGCAAGTTCATTTGGGACAAAGATACTAAAACGGGTTTTTAACGAGTGTTCGGGTTGTCGGTTCGGGTCTTGACAAATGGTCAAAACCAAAGTAAACTTTCCAAAATATTAATTGTCATGAGATAACTCATTAAAATATAATAACACTAAACCAAGTATGAAGATCTATTGTTTAGAACTAACAACGCACGTTAAGCGGGTGTTCGGTTTTGTCGGTCCAAACTATGTTATGAGATCAAGTTGGATCCAACAATTCCAAGTACTTAAGATAATAATTAAAATCAGTTTGTAAACTATTTTTAAAGAAATATACAAGTCTTGATAGCTAAAAACACACTTGTGTGTCTTAAGCGAGTAAAGTCGGATTGGTTCGGTTTCCATCTCACAACAAGTTCATAGATGGATTCTACATACCCATATATCATAGATCTTGTATAAAAATATACAAATGAAAATATTTAAGTTCTACAACTAAAAAGGTCAGCAACAAGTCTTTTTAACAAAAGTTCGGTTTGGTTCGGTTTCCATCTCACAATGAGTTCATAGACGGATTCCACATATCCAAGACTTGTAATGTGACTAACAAACTAAAATGAGCAAAAGTTAGGCATAAGTGATATGTATAATAAGTTATGTGTGTGTATATATATATCAAGAACACGAAGTCCTCCATGAAGCCTTGCCTTATGACATTCGAAACTTAACCAACCGGAGTTGGTGAAGTAACAAATAAAGGAAACAACGGGTGTGTATTATATATATGTTGTACCACCATATTCAAGAGTTAGTAATGTTAGATGAAGAAGTTAGAATTAAAGATAAAACTCAGTTTGACTTTTAGAGGTCAAACCTTCAAGAACACAATGAAAATAACATTAAAATCTTTGAATTTGAGAGAGAATTTGGAGTTGTAGAAGAGATTAATGGATGGTGTATATATAGGGTAAGTTGAAATGGTCAAGCATAAAGGGTCTTGCTTGAAAATGGGGTGTTTTTGGTCACATGTATGAATAAAAATAACCAATAACGAGTTGCTGATCTGCAGTCTGGTCGTGGTACGCTCCCAAGTATTTGATGTCTGGTCGCGCTATGCTATGGGTGCAAATCTGATATTTTTCAATTTTCAAAAATGGCAGTTTTGGCCCCCGAAGTTCGTTGTAAGTGATTTTTAAGCGTTTTAAGGA